>NC_087065.1:13695919-13736370 GCF_963678635.1 Symsagittifera roscoffensis | reverse complement strand
GGGTCCGTATACTTTTTCAATGATCAATTTTAGACTGAAGGGAAAGTTTCCGAAAAAAGCTGTTATTCAAAAAGTCAAAATTTGTCTTAAGAAAAACCAGCCCTGGCACAAGTTTTCTGTCACCTTCTTCAAAAATTGAAACAATGCATTTTCTTACGTAGTGACACCTGTAATTGATCAAAATTGGCCTGGAAAGAAAAAATTTTTGCCCGTTTGTACAGAAACCAAGTTTTTTATATCTCCAATTCTGTTCCTTGATAGTTATCACTGTAAAATCTTTAGAATCATGATTCATTTGTAAAATTTTATGATAATTTGTAAAGCTGAAACTATTCATAGTTTCAAGCAGAGACGCCCGCATTTAAGAAAGGTGAAAACAAATCGATTATGATGGATTTTCGTGGTCTATAATGTTGTAAACATAATCGGTTCCCATGTTACGTTCAGACAACAAAATTGGACTAAAAATTGATTTATATCCATTTTTTTCACCAGAACATAATTCATTATAATTCATTTTGAATCCATTATAATGATTTTATAACAAGCAGGAAATCATATTAAAATTGATTTTTTTCCCCTTTATTTTTGTTTCGCGCGTCGTGCAAAATTTTGCAAGAATTTCAGCATTTATCAAGTGAGTGATGCGAAAACTTTGCGAAGCGAGTGTACGGCCTGGCCTAATCCATTTCAAAACCTAAACTCAAATTGCAAAAAGATTCCGTTGAGCTCTCCCCCCCCCCCCCCCAACTTTTGTCCCTTTGCACCCCTTCAATCCCCCTAACGTTTGCCCCTTTGCTCCCCCCTTCACTGACCCCCCCGCCTGAACACCCCCCCACCTGAACACCACCCGCCTGCTCAAGCCCCACCCCACCTGACCACACATACCCTCCCCCCCACCTGAACCCACATACCCCCCCTCCACCTAAATCCACATACCCCCCTCCCACCTGAGCCCATCCCCCATCTGAACCCATTCCCCCCACCTGAACCCACTACCCCACCTGAACAACCCCCACCTGAACCCACCCCCCACCTGAACACGTTACGTTGGGGGGGGGGGTTTGTTGTAAATGGGCAAACGCTAGGGGGAGGGTGTCATGTTCAGTAATATAAAAAAGTAACAAAAATATCAAAGTTAGGTTGAAAAAAATCATCGATTAAAATTTAGTTTCATTGTCAGTGTCCACAAAAGTGAAAATAAATCGATTATAATGGATGAAAAAAGGATTTTGTTGCCTCGAAAAACATTAATATTATAATCGATTTTTAATTAATTATAATCGATTTGTTTTCACTTTCGTGGACACTGACAAGGAAACTCAATTATAATCGATTTTTATTCATGAAACTGCAATGCGGGAGAACTTAGAGAAGAACTTTCCACCAGATTTAGCTTAGAAAGCAGTTGCACTTTCTCACTTATAACCTCGCAAGAACCATTCTATACTAGATCTATTGAGACTAGGAAATATAAGAGTAAGATTAGGATCGGTATTAGACTAAGAAGTTCCCCGAATCTATCCGGCCAAAAATTAGATGGAATAATTTCGGATAGGGTACACCGTCTGTTCGTCACGATATGAGAAGGCCACCCCGGACCTAAACTCAGTACAAAACCGAAAAATTGGTTTGAATTTTTTCTTGAAAGGCCGATATCGTGCTAAATGGTTATAAATCATCCAGCTTAGATCCTTGTTGTATATTTATGGTCGTTGGTGTTGCGTCAAAAATTACATCATACTCCAACTCTGGGTGATCGGAACAAGAATGAAGTAGATACTGACGTTTAAATGAAATTGCCAATAAATATAAATTCCAATTTTCAACCCTGTTATTAAACCTGGCCGGGCCAAATAGCGATATACGATAATTGTTAAAAACAAAAAGGGCAACTTGAGAGACAGTTAGGACACAAAAAAGTCCTACCGATGTCTGTGTTAAGTCTGCTCCCGAACTCGCGAGCCCTGGTGTTTGGCTGCGTCCTGGAAAAAGGCGTGGAAATGTCCCGATTGTTAAATGCTGTCTGAGGTCTCCTATTCTCGGAGCCAGGCCCCTCTCGCATCTGAAGAAAAAACAAAGAACTGAGCAGAATAGTCTTAAAAGTTATTCCAAGTTTGTGTAAATGTTACTTCATTGCAATTAATTTTAAAATAAGTTTTTATTAATTCAGCTCTGAAAACGCCCAGGGAAAGATTTGGATTCTCTCTAGGTGAGTTCGGTTCTTCAAAAATATTTCAAAAATGACTCTTCTTCTTGTTGGGTCGATTTTACATCCTATTATTACATTTTAACCTACCCCTCATTAATTTTCTCCTAACCAGAAAAATCAAGAACTAAAAAGATTTGAAATCTTTTAATATTTTTCTAATTTAACAGAATAATTGCAACTTTTTGTGCTACTTATATAAAAAACGACCCGGCTTGTTTTATTCAGAAAAGTGTCGACCTTACGATTATTTGTTTTTTAAATGGAGTTTAGATATTCAGATTTATCGGAACTTGGATACTTCGCCTCTGACTTTTTTGTTACATAATGGGGATTGTTTAAATAATGAGTTTGAAGTTTGAGCTAAAAATGCAAGTTTGTTTCTATTAACGAATATTTTTTGCGGTTATTTGAACTACTTTAAATAGTTTTAAAGCAATCTAATTATTCCAGATAATTCGTTACTAAATAGAATAATTATGAAACTATGAGAGACTATGGTTCTCTTTTTTAAACCAATTTTCTGCTTTTTTCTTCTGTTTTTTTTTACAAACCCACAAAAATTCTAAGGGGTATATTGAAAGTATCAAACTAAATAAGTTTCATGTGTCTTTCGGATTCTATAAAAAATTGAAGGAAAAGGTCAATATCGAGAAAAACTGGTCTGTTTTTTTTTATTTCAGACAAAATTAGGCCGAAGCTCACCGGAATCAGAATAAAAACTATGCTCGCATTAATTTTTCGACTACTATTTCAAAGTTCTATAAGATAATTAATACCATTATTTTTTGCTTTTCCCTGCCAATTTCGTTTTCTTTTTTCAAAAGTTACACAAAGAAGACCTTGGACAAAAAACTATTTTAAAAAGTTCGGAAAAAATTACAACTAGATTTCTTGATTTCTGATTTTTCTGTCAATCAGTGTTGCCGGCATCATGGTTTTGATCAATATGAGTACTATCGTTGGATTTCAATAGTTTTCTTTAATGATTGTTCGAGTCTTATTTCTTATTAAATTCGTTGTAAAGTTTTTTTTTTGCTTTTTTCGAAAACTTTTGTTCTAGTAACCATTTTGATTTTTGTAGCCTTTACTTTTGTTTCTAAATACACACATTTTACGAACAAAAACAGTATTCCAATTGTAAAATTTTACCACAGTTAGGCAACAAAAAGAAAGAAAGAAAAAGATTTGCAAAAGACATATTAACCTAAAAGCAATTTTTATAAACTTTGAAAAGGAAAATGAAAAACTTATAGAAAAAATTGTTTTAACGTTAAACAAATTATGATGCTTATAATGGTTTTACTTATACAATTGATTATTTTTATCTTCATGATTGTAATCGTTATTAGTTTTATGATCATTAGCATGAATTGTTATCAAAATTGTTATGAAAAAAAAAATAAAAAAAGTTTCTACGTTCTAAAAGTTAGTCCGATTTTTTCCGTTGTTGATACTAAATTTTAAGCTAGACAATCAAACTGATCCGTTAATTTGATAACACTTTATTTTAGCAAGGTACATTTTTCTAGAATTATTTCACTGAATTCAGTATCTTTTGGGATAATTTATTCAACCCTTGTGGCGCCATCATTCAGTACCATGTGCAGTGGTTTCGGTTTTCTTTTTACTTATTAAGATTGATATTTTTGATTGCGATTTGTTCGGACTTTCGTAACGAAAGTGACGGATTATTTGTGCTCAGCATGGTTTTTTTTCTGAAGACAAATTTCGACTTTTTAACTAAGAATTTTTGACAGAAACTTTTTATATCAGCCAAAAAGTATTAGTGTCCTGAGCTTTAATTTGAAAAAATATTTCAGCAAATTCTATCACTGTGGACTTTATATGGCGTGTGGGGATGATTTAGAAAAAACGCAAAATTTTGTAATTTTTTTTCTTTTTTTTTCTCGAAAAATTCATCATTTTAAAAAAAACACTGCTTTATAGACCTTAAGAGACAGTCGGAATATTCAGTGCCTTGTCCTGATACGAGCAGTCTTGTTTCAATTTTAACGACAAGGGAAAAAGAAACAATGATGATCATAATCATAATTATTTTTGCCCATTGATCTGCAGGACGCACCCAAAAATCCGACTTTGCTCATTAGCCGATTGTTGTGCAAGTAACCCAGAATGTTCCGACCCAATTGATTTCGGACAAAAGTTAAAACTATTTTTTTCAGTTTTAGCAAAGTTCATTGTCTAAAATTAATGTTTTTTTTTCAGGAAAAAAAATTGATATAAGTGAAAAGATTTGTAAAAACCAGTAAATTAAAAACTTGGTAAATATAGCGTTAAAACTCAAATGGGAAGTTGAAATGGGAGGTAGTCATACTACCAAATATCGTCAAACATATTCTGAAAATCAAAAACTGTCAGACAAGCTTTTCTTGACTTTAAGCCGGTTTTTTGAGATAAATTAAATACAAGATCCGCCCCTGCCTGCGCTGCTAGTTATCGGTCGGAACAGTCTGTGCTTCTTGTACAGCAATCAGGCACCTAGAATCTAATTTGAACAAAAAAATTATTGCTGCGAAACAGATGAGATAACATATGGGGTCTTTTTGATCGACTTGAAAAAAAGCGACAGTAATCCTTAATTTACTCAATCACGGACTTAATATAATCGTTCACAGATTTTTTAAAGGTATTGTTAAGAAAACATCTCGGTTGCAAGGTCTGCAAAATTCTTCTTCCCTTGCTCTTTCTTTAGGTTGCAATTCAAAACTTGGTTGTCCTTCAAGGGTCGAGGCAACAGAAAACTATCATAAAAATTAAATGTCAAGAAGACGTTTTAGTTTATTATTTTTTTTTCAGTGGGCAACAAAACAAAGAATGAACTTTAAACACATATCAGACGAATGGTTCCCAACACTTGATTGATTGCAAAATTGATTGCCAAAGGTTGAGGAAGGGAAGAAGAGCAAAATGAAAGGATGTTTGAGGCTAATTTGTTTTTAAAGGTAATTTTTTTTCTCTTTTTCCTGCTAAAAAGTCGTAGGCGCCAATCAAGCGAGTTGAAGTCAGTTAAATCTGATTAAATTTTTCTTGAATTGTAGAGCTGAAATCCCAACGCTAATTTCCTGCTGGGGGCGTTCTCAAAATTAAATTTTACCTGTTTTCATTCTTGGAACAAAAGGTTAGAAATTTACCTTCTCAACCAGAAATCCCCAATTGTTTTTCCTAAAACACAAAAAACATGTGTCTCATGATGTCTTATCCAAACAGTTGAAACCGACATTGATAATCGGCAATCAGCTCCATGACTCCATCGAATAGAATAAGTCAACTATAATACATCAACTGGGAATAGGTGGCAATTTGTGCGTGGATCTGTGTCTGTGCTGTTTACAGAGATGTTCGAAGCCTTGGGATATAAAATTTGAAAAGACCAGACGAGGGCTATTTTAATGCGCGAAGGAGCGAAGCACGAAAAGTTTCGCACATTTGACTTTTTAACTATCCCAAGCATGACAATTTTTATTGCCTTTTTTGTTCAAAACTATTCAGAATGAATTCTTCTTTTAGGCAAAAATTTCGCACATTTGGTCCCTCGCGCATGAGGGGTTCATCAGAACCAGACATCGTGTACAGAAAAAAAGCTAAAATAATATTCCGGGAAAAACTGTTTGAAACAAAACCAGTCTTCTTCAAATTTTGAAGTTCATCAGAGACTTGAAAAAGTGAACCATCTTTGTTCGAAATCGATCACAAATTGTTTCAAAAACAAAAAAAGATGAAAAGTAGTGAGAAAACAGAATTTTTTTTCCACTTAATAAACAAATTCAAACAAGGATAGCCGGTCACTGTGCTAGTGGCACAGAATGTTCCGACTATAGTGTTAAGAAATGCAACAAAGTTTTTCTCATTATTATATTTGTTTTTTTTAGCAGGTGTAATAAAAGGAGCTGAACAAAAACTGGAAATTAGATAAAAAAAGATGAAAAGTATTGAGAAAACAGAATTTTTTTTCCACTTAATAAACAAATTCAAACAAGGATAGCCGGTCATTGTGCAAGTGGCACAGAATATTCCGACCATAGTGTTAGAAAATGCAACAAAGTTTTTCTCATTATTATATTTGTTTTTTTAGCAGGTGTAATAAAAGGAGCTGAACAAAAACTGGAAATTAGATATATTTGACGGTCACATTTAAATAACCAAATTGAAAAAATAATTTTTTTCAGAAAAGTTTATTGAAAAAAGAAATAATTATATATTTTCAATTTTGCAGTTTTTTGAAACTTTGAAAGTTTTGATGCCAAAACGGCGCTAAAATACTCAAAGAAAACAAACTAACGTTACTCAAGTAAGCAAAGTTTTAAGGTTTTAAATTAAGCTATGTAAGCTTTTAAGCAGTTAAAATAAGACTGCTCGCTCGCTTTAATCGCTCGAAGTAAGAGGCACAGAACAGACCATGGGACCAAGTAACACAGAATTTTCCGACCATGGTCTTTAGAAAACTACGGTTTAGAAAGTTTTTTTTTCCAAGTAAGTGTAGTTTTTTTTCTGCTTGGTGTAATAAAAAGGTTCGGCGTAGAAAAAAATAATTATTTCAGACAGTCGTAGTAATAAGCAAATTGGACAAAATTTTTTGAAAAAAATGACTAGAATTTTTTTTTTAAAGTTTGAAATTTTTGAAATTTTTGGTTCCGAAAATGAAGCTAAAAAAAACTCCGAAAATCAGTTTTATATACATAGAATTAAGTTTTAAAGTCTTCAGTTAGGCATAATTGGCTTGCTTTTTTCGCTCGAATTAAGACCAAAAATCCGAATTTTCAAATCGGTTTTTCTCGACACTGGGATTTTTTTTGGAATTTATTCAGTATCGTTCGAGTAACGAATGAAAGAGCTTTAGTACGATCAAAATTTGTGGTACCTGATTTTGCGTGGAAAAAAAAGAAAGAAAAAAAATATATATCACACCCCAATACAACGTTCCTCCCCATTTTTCAAATGGTCGGGACAACAATTAGCACCAGCAGCAGACTAAAAAGCCAGCATGCTCCCTCCCATCGCCGCACTTTCGATAGCTTTTCCCTGCTCTTTTTGAGCATCACAAAAAATTCTGCTAATTCGGGCCATTCTACAGTTATCGGATACCTAGATTTGATAAAAGCCTGAATTATTGGCCGATTTAAAAAATAATCAGGTTTTGCCAAATCTTATATTATGCCGTGTAACCTAACTAACACAAAAACATGTAGTAATTTTTTGAAACTCGTATGTCACGGGATGACTTACCATTTGCTTTCGCACCATTTCTCCCTTTCCACGCTGCCCTTCCAGATGTCGTCGTCCACACGCTCGTCAATCCCGGTCCGGGACTCCGCAAAAATAGTCCCTGGAAAATCAAATTCAGTTGACGAGGTGGATTTCAAGCCCAGAGTGCATTTTAGAGCTATCAGGGGTGGTAATAAAAACGCAGACGACGGCAGTCAGAGCTCGGCCTCGTTTGGGGCACAACACGACAAATTGTGATCATAAGCACTTAACATGTTTTTTTTATTAAACATAGCAGCATGATATCAATTACGAACTGGTCATTAGTCTGTGTATCACAAATTTTGTGACGTTTAGCAAAAATGAAAGTGTTCGATTGCCGTTAAAAAAGCTGCTAAATATTTCGACGCTCATCGATTCGACACTTCTCTCCTCAGAGATTCGACGTTCATCTACTAAGACTGAAAATTTTCTAGAGGCGCCTTGGGTGCCAATATTTACTAATTTTGAAGAGTAGCGCGCTCCAAAAAACGCGATTTTTTTAATCAAAATTTTCCAAAAAAAGCCCAAAACGGCATTTTTGACTTTTTTTTAATATGGTCTTTGTAGTATTCCTTCTGGAAGCACTTGGAAAATCAATTTGGTGAGCCTAAAAAAAGGTCGAAAAAATTTTCAATTTTTTTTTTAAATCCGCCCTCCCCCTTTTCGAAAAAATCCTAGATCCGCCAATCTTGGAACGCAAACATATGTCTGGATCAGGGACTAATCTAGAATTTTATCAAAAAAAGGCTGTTTTACGAATGAAAACGAACATTCTGCTAACCTTTTTGTTAGATCGGCCAAATACTTTTTGGGCTTTCTCGAAACATCTAGGATCCTATTTTGAAATTATGCTGTTTCAGGAACACTTGCAAAAACAGCTGCAAACTGCTCTAATTAGTTCTCTAATAAGTTCAGATTTTCTCTAATATTTTTTGAAATTTTTGTCGTCATTTTTTAGGCCGGGCAAATTGATTTTCAGAGCTATCCTAAATCATGTTAAAGACACACTATTTTGACCAAAGTTTCAAAAATTGTTTTTTTTTTTCACCTAGCGCAAGGTCTAAGCCCTGAAAGGGGAGGGGTGTTCAAGCATCCCCCACACCTACACGCGCCACTGTCTTTCATTTAAAAATCTTTAATTTTGTAAACTTAATTAAAAAGTGTCGATGAAAAACGTCTCTGCTTGAAACATCGCAATTTGAGTGCACACAACTGACCATCTAGTTGTTCAAACAAATGAACACATCTAAATGAAATGAAGCTATAAAAAAGAATGATTTTTGCTTTAACTAATGCAAAAATGCACAAAATGAGCTCAAATTATATCTGGAAGTTGCCTACTTCTCCAACGTTACTTTCGACTGCCGATACAAACCAAGATCAAACCGTAAAATACAACAGAGTAACCTATCCCACACTGAACTTTCATTATAATAATCAATTATATCGCATTTCCGTTGCCAGTATGTATCAAATTACCAAAAAAAAAACAGATTATAATCCATTCAAGACGATTACATTACAACGATAATAATTTTTGGGACAACAACACCTTTTTAATCAATTATAATCGATTATGATTGATTATTTTTTTTTTGCAAATTTTGATTTTTTTTGGTTGAAATAAATTTCAAACTTAATTGATGAAACAACAACATTTTTGTTCCGACTTTCGATACGAAAGTGACGGAATATTTGTGCTCGGGGTGGGTTTTTTTTTTCTTCAGACAAATTTCGACTTTTTAACTAGCCATTTTTGACGGAATTTTTTTATATCATTCGAAAGCTATTGTTGTCCTGAGCTCAAATTTGAAATAATATTCCACCTGTGATTATTTTTCGTAAAGTTATGAGGGTTTAAAGATTGCCATTTTGGCCATTTTGACCAATTTGGGACAATTAACGCGCGATATAATTCGCGCTATTAACGCGTAAGCGGAGATTTAATCCGTCTTATAAATCGTTCCAAATTGGTTGAACGAAGCTTATTTGCCATAATTGATGTGTTACAAGGAACGAAATCTCTCTTTTTGTTCTTTATATGGCGTGTGGGGGGATGATTTTCATAAAAATTTTCAAATTTTGGAAATTTTTTTTTTTTCATTTTTGTTTTATTTCATTAAATTTTTTTATGTTATTACTGCTGCTCCATAAAACTTAAAAGGCAGTCGGAACATTCAGGGCTTCGCCCTGATACGAGCAGTCTTGTTATTATTTCTGGATGATTAATTTTTCATTAGTTTATTACAAAAATCAAAAAGTTTTGAACCAAATGAATGAATAAACTTTGCTGGTCTTTGAACATTTTTGCCCCCACGTTTACCCGTTGACCCCCTGCCCCTCCCGCCGGCCATATTCCACCCTCTCCATCTCACTTATTCCCTGTGTGGTAAGAAGTTTATTCCTTTTTTTGGATCATTATGCGTGTAACCCCTGTGCATTTTTTATGTGTGTACCACATCAAAAAACAACACCCCCTCACTCCGAACAGAGGGTTGGTGGGAGAGGTGGCTTGAACAAAGGATTTTGGGCCAGGGGGGTTGGGAGATTTGAATAGGGGGTTGGGGGCTAAGGAAAATGATAACGTGAGTGGATGCACGTACGGGCGGATGTGGAACTATATGACAATTTTTGGGGAAAGGGGTGGGGGTGGAGGGTATACACGGTGATAAACGCGTTTGTACGTTTTCGGCGAAGAACAAGTTCTGGTTTTGCAAAAACGCTGCAAACAGTAGAGTTGAAGGGTGGCATCTAGGTGTAACCGCTTTGTTTCAAGGCAGCCATCCTTCAATACATACGTTTCTCGAAAAAATTCAACTGGATTCCTACAATCAAAAGTTCAACATTTTGAAGGCATCCAGCGGCACTATCAACTTATCCCGGAAGAAGTACCGTGATCTGAATGAAAAAGTTCAACAGATAACAAGTTCATACACAGACTCTAACTTATTGTCTTATATCCGTTCACTTGCTCATTTAACCTATTAAATTTTGTTATAGTTTTTGCCTAATTGTTCCTAAATTTAAAATTGTTTGATCAACTTTTTTATAGACGTCTCCTTGCACCCTCCCGGAGAACGCCGAAACGCAATACTACGACTCGCATTCGAAAATGCTGTCTCTAGCAATTTGATCCCAGAGCAATTGCTCTTATTTACGGGAGGCTAGGTTGGGGGTAGGGGCCTGACGGCCCTTTGAGTATTGCGCCTAGCGAAAAAAAGTTGATCAAAATTGAGAATTGATATTTTTTATCAAATAGAATGGCAAGTGATTCGTAATGAAAATGATTTGAAAGCTTTAGAATTTTGAAAAAACTCAATTTCAATTTTGTACCGACTTGAATTGTCTGGAAAATCAGGCCATATTTAGCAAAGTTGGTTTTGATTAATTGGAAATCCTTTTCAAGTTCAATTATAGTCTAAGCTGTTTTGAAGTTTGAGTTTCATTTTAAAGGCCAAGTGATTAGCAAGGTCATTTATGTTCGAAATTTGTGCAGCAAAAATTTTGCCGTTTCTTTGATTTTAACCGACGCTTTGTTTTTGCTTTGATCGATTAACCGCTTTATTTTCAATTCTCAGGTTCTTTGTTATTTTATTATGGTATCTTATGTCGTGGGCGATTTTAGAACGAGGTATCTTTTGGAATGGTATCTTATTGACTGGGATCTTCTCGTTTGGGATCTTAAGGTAAGGGATCTTTTGTCATGTAACCACTATTTCATATCTACAAAAATAATCAATTTTCATCGATGTTAGGAGTAAAAACAATCGGTTTTTTCAAAATCTAAAAAAGATTACCATAGATTTTTGATATTGAAAATGATCGGTTTGAATACACTAAAAATCCATTTTTGTAGTTAGATTGATCATGAAACCTCGATTGTAAGGGTTAATTTTTTTGATAGAATTTTTTCCATAATTTTTTCCATAATTTTTTCCATTCAAATCGAATTTTTTCCATAAAACTTTAGTGAGGGGTTGCAGGACTTTGTAGCAACAACGCAATTATCCGTGTATGAAACCTTTCGTGCAAAAATGTTTTGCTGATTTTTTGTTTTTTCTTCATGAGAAATCTGGGCATCGGGTTTCGGACATCAGGCCATGGATTTCAAAAAAGGGATTTCAAATCGGAACGTTTTTTAAAAAGTCACGTTCTTGGAATAGGCTGAGTTTTATTTTGATTGATATCTCATTTAATATCGCATCAGCAAAATTAAATTTGCAATCAATTGTTAGCAATTTTTCAATTTCTAAATCCAATTTTTTCTAAAAAATTGATTTTACGTAACTCAAACGGACGCTGAAACTGATAATGATAGAAATTTATATTTCATGCAGCTCACAATAACTAACGAAATTGTCTAGAAATCAACTCTGAGCCCGTACCTAGTAAATATTCTAGTTCAGATCTGAAATAATCTATTTCAGATTTAAATTTCAGATCTGAAATAGGTTGTGAAATGTTAAAATAGCGCTTAGATACTCTAAGAAAGGGTTATTTCAGATCTAATTTCACATCTGAAATTTATTTTTTCTTGGCTTTTTAGATCTAAAAAATCTATTTCAGATCTAATTACAGATTTGAAATTTAGTTTTTCTTGGTTATTTCAGATGCGAAAAGTCAATGATTCTGACAATTTTTGCTATTTTGAATACTTTTGTGTCTTATATCTGCTAGCTACTAGCAGGTACTAAGCAAAGTCTTAAATGGGAGACTGCCGAAATATGTTTCCCCAAACATGAGATAAACATTGGAAACGCAAAAGTGGCGCATGAAAATCAAAAATTTGGTAGGTCTTCTAACAGCTTTTAAAAACCATCTAACACAATTGATCAGAAAAAAAAATATTTTTTTTGGTGTACAAAATTATTATGAAATCTGTATAACACCAATCATTTTGTCTAAAAAAAGGATAGTATTTTATTCAAAACATTTTGATTTGAAAATCGTGCTTTTTGAAAAACGTACAAAAAATCAACCTCAAAAGCCTCACTTAACTTTTTGTATTCAAGAAAAAGCTCTCTCAGTTTTGTTTTTGCTGTAAGATTTTTGCATATTACTGACTTTACGATTACTTTCCAGGTCCGACTTCAGCAGTCAAAATCAATATATATACTGTGCACTTACCAAGGGCAGCAGCTGCAGGTGATTCTGTGATTTGCTGAGCTTGTTCCTTGGGAATGCATCGCATGTGTCTGTCGCTCACCGCACTCATCGGCCGAGGGGGAGGCAGTCGGTCCAATTTACTACTCCGAGGACGACGTCCTATCACAACAATACGCCCAGAGGGATTTAAATTTCGCCAGGGAAAATCAATGATCTTATTTGCAAAAAATAGATCTTGACAATGATTTGGTAAATCAAAGACAAAGAGATGATGCCCAAAAAAAAACAAAAAAATGCTTTTCTAGCAATGTTTGAATATTCAAAAAAGTCAGTGTTTTTCTCATTCTAAAATTTTTCAGTTTTTTGTGATAACAGCAATTTGCATGATCCAAGTTTTGTTCTTTCGTTTTTTCCCCTAAATTGCAATGCAAATTGTGTTTTGGCGTTTTTGTGTAGGCTAAACTTAACTTTTTTGATCAAAAAATAATAAAACAATGGTTGAAGAAAAATTCGAAAGCCAGTTTTTGCAAAATTACCGTGAAAACTCTTTTTGTTTAAAATATGTATTCCTCAAATTGAGATTTTGTGTTCTATGATTCGGAAAAAAAACTATTCGCAAAACAAGTTTTCTTTAATTTTGGTTTCTTACATCCAAACTAGCGAAACTGAAATTCCATGCCTATGATGCTCATTTTTGACGTGCCACGGTAATTTATTACGATAACGACTTATGAACACTCCAAAACTAAAGATTAACAATTCGATTGATTACTATTGCGATTAAAACGAACTAAAAACACAGCTGCGTTTTTCACCGATGCTGATTAAGTCTTGTATGCAAAAGAAACGCACTGGACTTTATTTTGGCAGTGAAAAGGTTGCTAAAAAATTTATCACAATAATAAAATGAAAGCATTTTGACGTGTGAGTTTTAAATCAAAGTTGATTACATTGTTATAAATTTTTAATGCGATTATTTTTCTGTGAGACAGAAATTGAAAGAATTAAAGAAATTAAAGAAATAAAGAATTAAAGAATTAAAGAATTAACTGCGACATGAGTGTCTTTACTGAAGACAAATGGGGAGGTGCGGGTGTTAAAGGAATTTTCGAAAGTTTCCTCAAGTTTATCTCTTTTGGTGTGGTATGCCCAGGCCGAGGCTTGCGACTTAAGAAAATAACGGCGCTACCTATATTGGCTTTTTCAGACCGGCGCAACTTTATAGTGTGAATTCCAGACGATCCAGACCGAAAATTGGTAATTCAAAACCAGCAAATAAAAATATCCACCGCAACCGGCGCAACCCAAAAATCAATTTCAAAAAATTGCGCGACCAGCGCGATTGAAAAATTTAAAATCCAGAACAGCGCAACTGTGGCAATGCAAAACACCCAAGCATTTTTTTTTGAGTAGCTCCGCCCATTTGTTTAGGCCGCGCCACTGAAGTTTTTTATTAAGTCGCGGCGCCGCCAACGTTTTTTCTTAAATTGCGTCGCCCGTCTTTTCGTGAGTTGCGCCGCTGGCCTTACCTTGACTCGTTCCGACAAAAGCTTTCTTGTGACTTGATGCATTTTTTTGGACGAGCCGCAGCTCAAAGCATTTTTAAAACAATCTACTTTATTTTTTCGCGCCGGCACTCTTTTATAAGTCGTGCCACCAAACTACTTTTTTAGGTCGCGCCGCAAGTCCCTTCTTAGGTCGCGCAGCCCGTCTTTTATAAGTCGTGCCACCAAACTACTTTTTTAGGTCGCGCCGCAAGTCCCTTCTTAGGTCGCGCAGCCCGTCTTTTATAAATCGTGCAACCAACGTTTTTCTCAAGTTGCTCCGCCAGTCTTTTCTTAGGTCGTAACGCCAAAATTTTTCCGCGAGTCGCACCGCCAGTCTTATTTTGAGTTGCTCTGCCAGATTTCGCTTCAGAAAAGACTTCGATTCTATCTACAAAAATTGTGAGCATCAAAGATTTATCATTCAAGCTGTAAATTGTGACTGATAAGAATAACTTGCATGGTTATCAAATT
The DNA here is from genome assembly GCF_963678635.1 of Symsagittifera roscoffensis. Taxonomy (NCBI): domain Eukaryota; kingdom Metazoa; phylum Xenacoelomorpha; order Acoela; family Convolutidae; genus Symsagittifera; species Symsagittifera roscoffensis. The sequence continues at coordinate 13,721,769 of NC_087065.1, read as the reverse complement.
TGTTTACTTTGAAACAATAAAAAGCTATTTGTCTGTGTCTTTTTTTGATCTGTTTAGACAGTGTTCAAGCTATTTTTTTGTTCGATCTACGTTATGTGAGCTCGGAAAACCAAGTTTGAGTCCGCACATGAAAAATGAATATCAAACACTTCCATATATGAAGACTATGGCAAAATGTGTATCATTTCATCATCATGAAAAGAAGATGTGTTATTTCATCGAAAATATAACTTTCGTAATATATCTTAGACGGGTATAAAATTCAAACAAAATTTTATTGAAGTTTTTTTAATATACTTTATTATTATTGTATAGAATCGCTCTTTTTTTTTAATGAAAAATACTTGTCATATACTATTCATATGTGAAAATTGTGTGATTTGCATTTTCCAATAAAAACCTACAAATTTCTTTAGAAAGTTTCCACCCCTTTATTGATAGTTAAATCAATTCTGTGCTCACAATTGATTTATTATATCCTTAACTCCAGCCAGGTTTAGGTTTTGAATGATGAAATCCAAAAGTCATTTCCCAGAAAATTTTGCTGAAAAATAAAAAGCGGCTCGTTTTTCCCAAAATACCAACTTTTCCACAAAAATAGTGTGCGCTCAATCTCCGTAAGATGAATTTAAGTCGAAAAGAATCAAGAAGAAATTCGGATTTTCGGCTATATAATTTTATCGGCAATTTTTATAATTTCATCCAAAAACATAAGCTCATATAACAACAAAATTCAGCTTCAATAAACAAATTGGCGCAAGCTAGCCACAAAAACCAGTCGGTAATGTCCTTGAGACAAATTGCTCTTTTTGATGGTCAGCCTTAATCAAGGCTGAACCAAATTAGAGCGAAAAACAGTTAAAATAGGATACATGGTCAGGGGACTCGAACCTACGCCAGGTCAAGTATTATTAGGTCGTTTCGTATAAAATTTGATCATTCTTTTCTGTCGCGGGAAGCATTGGCAACAGACAGGCTCGAACTGTCGACCGTCGCGTTATTAGCACGCTGCTCTAACCGACTGAGCTAGGCAGCCTTGTTTTATAAGCATTTATACTCTGTTTTATATTTGCGTTGCAACATCCTCCCCCTGAGGAAGGAAGAACCGGAGCGAACTTAACGGTCGGCCGAGTGACTTCACGGGTTGAGGTCTTAACAATGGCGGATCGGGCGCAACAGTCCTGTCCGTAGTTTAGCTTGACGATTCGGTCGAGGGGGTAGTACCCACGCGGACTTTCGGGCTCAATCACTCACACGAGATCGCCTGTCTTAAGAGTGGCGTCAGAATGAGTGTGCCACTTGACACGCTTATTCAGCGAGAGGACATATTCTCGAAGCCAACGAGACCAAATCGCGTTAGCATATGACTGCGCTTGCACGTACCTTTTCTTGTGGTCGAAGTGCTCCCCAGGTAAAAGCGAAGGAAAGCTTGTGGCATGTTGTGCAAGCAAAAAGTGTTAAAAATCAAAATAATACAACACAATACAAGGCAAGTCGCCAAAAAAAATTGTCTGTTTGGTAGCTGTCATTTAAACTCTGTTTTTTTTGTGTGTTACCAAATACTTGATTTATTTTAACAAAAAAAAGCAAAAGCGCCAAAAACAACTAAGTTTTTTTGCATTTCAAACTATAGCAAAAATGCTGAAGGTACAGCTTCATAGTGTGGAATAATTCTTAGACATAAAATTTCATTTTATAAAAAAACTAATTATGCTAGTTTCATATACTTTTGTGGTAAAAAGAATAGCCAAAATTTTGTTGTTTAATTCCAAAAAAGAACTGATCCTAAAGTATCATTGTATAACAAACTAACTTATTAGCCTAAGTTCAAACAATTGTTTCTATGAAATCTGATTTTCTATGATGAGCATTTTGTCTGCGCGAAGTGAATGTTCTGACTTTTGTAACAAAAGTAACGGAATATTTGTGCTCTGGGTGGGTTTTTTTGTTCTTTAGACAAATTTCGACTTTTTACCTAGCCAATTTTGACGGTAATTTTTCATATCATTCAAAACGTATTTTGTCCTGAGCCTAAATTTGAAAAGATATTTCACCTGTGATTATTTTTCGTAAAATTATGGAGGTTTAAAGATTGCCATTTTGGCCAATTTGTGACAATTAACGCGCGATATATTTCGCAGTATTAACGCGTAAGCTGAGATTTAATCCGTCTTAGAAATCGTTCCAAATTTGTTCAAGAAATTTATATACCACAATTGATACGTTAATAGGAGCAAAATTTACCAATTTCTACTTATTATGACGTATGGGGTGATGTTTTTACTAAAAACCTCATTTTTTTTAAATCTTAGTTTTATTTTATTACATTTAAATTTTTGATGTTTTTACTGCTCCATAAATCTTAAAAGGCAGTCGGATCATTCCAGACTTCGCCCTGATACGAGCAGTGTTGTTACTGATTCAAAACTGAAATAACTGAAAACTTCACTGATGATTTAGCAGTGAAATAGCGATGAATTTTAATTCTATGTCGTAATAGCAAATGTTAATGTAGACATGATTAATGCTGATAGTAAGGGCGATCAGTATATCTTCTTTCAGTCGTGTGGCGAGCAGAGCAGTTTGAAGCTCTAGCTTCGGTATCGATAGTGCTTTCAAAGGGCAACGCGAGGTTTACCAAAATGAAGGATATTTGTGTTTTGTGCGAACTCAAGAGTCGCGGACGCAAAAATTGAATCGCACAGAAAACGTCCTGCGAGCTGTAACCGAACATAAGGAGCTCAATTTGATCCACAGGCTCTGTGAAGTAATAACGGGGAATAGTCAATTGCCCTAAGAGAGGGAGACCGGAGTGCCACTCGAGAAATTTATCGCTTATGTCTTCCGGCAATTTGTCGTCCCAACTTTGGCCACTGATTTTTCAAATATCTTTAAGCAAAAGACGGGCCGTAACTGTGCATGGAGCTACTAACCCAACAGGGTCAAACACAGAAGAGATGAAACTCAAGATGGTTCGTTGAGTTATTGCCTTGTCGAGAGGACGATCATCGCCTCTGCTAACAACCAATGTGTCTTTCACATAGTCCCACTTAAGACCTAAGACGTTCGATGATTGTTCGGCGCCGTTACACATTTACTTGATGGGCGAAGACGAAGTTTCGCAATCCTCGGGGTTCACTGCTGAAGTAATTTCATCAGCATTACTGACAAATTTAGTGAAAATAAATCCTCTCAACTTAAGTAACGAAAACAAATCACGACTAACTTTAATTACATGGGTGACGTTCTCGAACGAATCCAAGTAATCGTCCCTGTAAAATTTTTCGTTTACGACTGATGCTGCCTCAGGGTATGTGGACATATTATCTGTTGCTGTTTTTTGTAACGCAAAAATAGCACACGTAGGCGAATAGCACACGTCGCCAAAAAAAAATTGTCTGTTTGGTAGCTGTCATTTAAACTCTGTTTTTTTGTGTGTGTTACCAAATACTTGATTTTTTTTTAACAAAAAAAGTAAAAACGCCAAACACAACTAAGTTTTTTTGCATGTCAAACTATAGCAAAAATGCTCAAGGTACAGTTTCATAGTGTGGAATAATTCTTAATCATAAAATTTCATAGTAAAAAAAAACTAATTATGCTAGTTTCATATACTTTTGTGGTAAAAAGAATAGCCAAAATTTTGTTGTTTAATTCCAAAAAAGAACTGATCCTAAAGTATCATTGTATAACAAAATACTTATTAACCTAAGTTCAAACAATTGTTTCTATGAAATCTGATTTTCTATGATGAGCATTTTGTCAGCGCAAAGTGATTGTTCTGACTTTTGTAACGAAAGTAACGGAATATTTGTGCTCGGGGTGGGTTTTTTTGTTCTTCAGACAAAATTCGACTTTTTACCTAGCCAATTTTGACGGTATTTTTTCATATCATTCAAAACGTATTTTGTCCTGAGCCTAAATTTGAAAAGATATTTCATCTGTGATTATTTTTCGTAAAATTATGGAGGTTCAAAGATTGCCATTTTGGCCAATTTGTGACAATTAACGCGCGATATATTTCGCAGTATTAACGCGTAAGCTGAGATTTAATCCGTCTTAGAAATCGTTCCAAATTTGTTCAAGAAAAATTATATACCACAATTGATACGTTAATAGGAGCAAAATTTACCAATTTTTCTTTATTATGACGTGTGGGGTGATGTTTTTACTAAAAACTTCATTTTTTTTAATCTTAGTTTTATTTTATTACATTTAAAATTTTGATGTTCTTACTGCTCCATAAATCTTAAAAGGCAGTCGGATCATTTAAGATTTGCCTTGATATGAGCAGTGTTGTTACTGATTCAAAACTGAAATAACTGAAAACTTCACTGATGATTTAGCAGTGAAATAGCAATGAATTTTAATTCTACGTCGTAATAGCAAATGTTAATGTAGACATGATTAATGCTGATAGTAAGGGCGGTCAGTATATCTTCTTTCAGTCGTGTGGCGAGCAGAGCAGTTTGAAGCTCTAGCTTCGGTATCGATAGTGCTTTCAAAGGGCAACGCGAGGTTTACCAAAATGAAGGATATTTGTGTTTTGTGCGAACTTAAGAGTCGCGGACGCAAAAATTGAATCGCACAGAAAACGTCCTGCGAGCTGTAACCGAACATAAGGAGCTCAATTTGATCCACAGGCTCTGTGAAGTAATAACGGGGAATAGTCAATTGCCCTAAGAGAGGGAGATCGGAGTGCCACTCGAGAAATTTATCGCTTATGTCTTCCGGCAATTTGTCGTCCCAACTTTGGCCACTGATTTTTCAAATATCTTTAAGCAAAAGACGGGCCGTAACTGTGCATGGAGCTACTAACCCAACAGGGTCAAACACAGAAGAGACGAAACTCAAGATGGTTCGTTTAGTTATTGCCTTGTCGAGAGGACGATCAACGCCTCTGCTAACAACCAATGTGTCTTTCACATAGTTCCACTTAAGACCTAAGACGTTTGATGATTGTTTGGCACCGTTACATATTTCCTTGATGGGCAAAGACGAGGTTTCGCAATCCTCGGGGTTCATTGCTGAAAAAATTTCATCAGCATTACTGACAAATTTAGGGAAATTAAATCCTCTCAACTTAAGTAACGAAAACAAATCACGAGTAACTTTAATTACATGGGTGACGTTCTCGAACGAATCCAAGTAATCGTCCATGTAAAATTTTTTGTTTACGACTGATGCTGCCTCAGGGTATATGGACATATTATCTGTTGCTGTTTTTTGCAACGCGAAAATAGCACACGTAGGCGAATAGCACACGTCGCCAAAAAAAATTGTCTGTTTGGTAGCTGTCATTTAAACTCTGTTTTTTTTTGGTTGTCATTTTTTTTTGTTTTTTTTTGCTGTCATTTATACTTGATTTTTTAAAAAAAAAAAACAAAAGCGCCAAACAAAACTAAGTTTTTTTTGCATGTCAAACTATAGCAAAAATGCTCAAGGTACAGTTTCATAGTGTGGAATAATTCTTAATTATAAAATTTCATAGTATAAAAAAATTAATTATGCTAGTTTCATATACTTTTGTGGTAAAAGGAATAGCCAAAATTTTGTTGTTTAATTCCAAAAAAGAACTGATCCTAAAGTATCATTGTATAACAAAATACTTAGTAACCTAAGTTCAAACAATTGTTTCTATGAAATCTGATTTTCTATGATGAGCATTTTGTCCGCGCGAAGTGATTGTTCTGACTTTTGTAACGAAAGTAACGGAATTTTTGTGCTCGGGGTGGGTTTTTTTGTTCTTCAGACAAAATTCGACTTTTTACCTAGCCAATTTTGACGGTATTTTTTCATATCATTCAAAACGTATTTTGTCCTGAGCCTAAATTTGAAAAGATATTTCACCTGTGATTATTTTTCGTAAAATTATGGAGGTTCAAAGATTGCCATTTTGGCCAATTTGTGACAATTAACGCGCGATATATTTCGCAGTATTAACGCGTAAGCTGAGATTTAATCCGTCTTAGAAATTGTTCCAAATTTGTTCAAGAAAAATTATATACCACAATTGATACGTTAATAGGAGCAAAATTAACCAATTTCTCTTTATTATGACGTGTGGGGTGATGTTTTTACTAAAAACTTCATTTTTCTTAATCTTTGTTTTATTTTATTACATTTAAGTTTTTGATGTTTTTACTGCTCCATAAATCTTAAAAGGCAGTCGGATCATTCAAGACTTTGCCCTGATATGAGCAGTGTTGTTACTGATTCAAAACTGAAATAAATGAAAACTTCACTGATGATTTAGCAGTGAAATAGCGATGAATTTTAATTCTACGTCGTAATAGCAAATGTTAATGTAGACATGATTAATGCTGATGGTAAGGGCGGTCAGTATATCTTCTTTCAGTCGTGTGGCGAGCAGAGCAGTTTGAAGCTCTAGCTTCGGTATAGATAGTGCTTTCAAAGGCGCAACGCGAGTTTTACCAAATATGAAGGATATTTGTGTTTTGTGCGAACTCAAGAGTCGCGGACGCAAAAATTGATTCGCACAGAAAACGTCCTGCGAGCTGTCACCGAACATAAGGAGCTCAATTTGATCCACAGGCTCTGTGAAGTAATAACGGGGAATAGTCAATTGCCCTAAGAGAGGGAGACCGGAGTGCCACTCGAGAAATTTATCGCTTATGTCTTCCGGCAAATTGTCGTCCCAACTTTGGCCACTGATTTTTCAAATATCTTTAAGCAAAAGACGGGCCGTAACTGTGCATGGAGCTACTAACCCAACAGGGTCAAACACAGAAGAGACGAAACTCAAGATGGTTCGTTGAGTTATTGCCTTGTCGAGAGGACGACCATTGTCTCTGCTAACAACCAAAGTGTCTTTCACCTGGTCCCACTTAAGACCTAAGACGTTCGATGATTGTTCGGCGACGTTACATATTTCTTTGATGGGCAAAGATGAGGTTTCGCAATCCTCGGGGTTCACTGCTGAAGTAATTTCATCAGCATTACTGACAAATTTAGTGAAATTAAATCCTCTCAACTTAAGACAAATCCCGACTAACTTTAATTACATGGGTGACGTTCTCGAACGAATCCAAGTAATCGTCCCTGTAAAATTTTTCGTTTACGACTGATGCTGCCTCAGGGTATGTGGACATATTATCTGTTGCTGTTTTTTGCAACGCGAAAATAGCACACGTAGGCGAACCCCGTGCGCCGAATATATGGCGAGTGTACTGGTGAACTACCACATCGGAAGTGGGATCCTCCTAACACAAAAAACGGAGGGAAATTTGATCGCGGGCGAGGACTCCTACCTGGAGGAATATACCCTTATATGAACCGCAAAAAAGCAAAAATTAGATTTTCGAGTAGGTCCAGACCCACCAATGAGGACTTATTTAAGGATGCGCCGTGAAATTTAGAAGCCCCATTAAGGACTCGGCGCACCTTACCCGGCTTATTCAGATTTACGACGGGATGCTGCAGAAGATACCACTCGCGATCGGAACGCTTACGTGGATCATGCGGTTCGACGGTAACGACATAGCCATTCCTAATGTCCTCTCTATTTGTGTCTGCGTATCTTTCGAGCAATTCAGAGTCTTTACTTAACCTTCTCTCCGATGTTTCAAATTGCGCGAGTGACGAGTAATAATTGTTTGGTACACTGACATTACTATCAATCCAAAGCATAGGCACAATGTATCTTTCGCCATTGTGAACGTTTTCGGAATTTAGGATGAATAAAGCATGTTTATCCGCGGCGGAACGGGCATCGACTTGTTTGAAAGCACCATAATATTCCAACTCGTACCAGGATTTTATTTGGTCGGTCAGAGGAGAATCTTCAACAACACACTTGAAACACGAAGAAGTAGAAACAACGGACGGCGGCAACGGACCACTTATGACCCAATCTATCGGTAGGCAAACGGAACATGATGAATTTTTATCATCTCCCAAGATGAACTCAATGGGTCTAACGGCGTGGTAGTAGTATTGTCCTATAATAACTTCAACATCCTCATGAGTGTATTGAGTGGGCTTAATGGGTGCTAATTGTGTTTTTTTTATTCTACAAATCAGCAATATTGATTGACTCGGAATCAATCCGAATATTGTCTTAATATTATTCTGTTCTGTTAAAATTTTGTTCGCTGAGTAGCATCCTTTTCCTTGAAAACAGCACAGTTCCACAATGCATGACTACCCTTACACAAAACGCACGGCGGAAACTTAAACTTATCCTGTGCTATACTAGTTACGTTGCTATTGGCTGCAAATATTTTGGTTGTTTTTGGCTTCACCGGTTCCTCGGTCTTTGCCTTAGTGTTAAGTGCACGTAACCTCTCATGCCCTCAGCCTTTTCTTTCAACCAGTTATTAAAATCTAAGAGTGTTGGGCGCTGCCAATTATGACTAGCAGTATGCATGGACCAAGCTTTCTTGAGGTTAGGCGGAACTTTATTACAGCTTGGTTTAAAAGCTTAACACTCTTTAGATCATCGGTGAATGACAATGATTTGAAAACTGCTACGAGGCCAGATATGGCAGAGGAGAAACTAATGGCATTTTCTGAAATGTGCATCTTAAGTGAAGGAAAAGTATTCAGCTTATCAATATGCGCACCAACAATAGCGTGTGGTTGCCCAAACTTCCGTTGCAAGGTGGCCAGTGCATCCTTGTACATAACACCACTATAACTAACTTCCGCAATTGCGGTTTTTGCTTTGCCTGTGACGAGTTTTTTTGTCAGTTTTGTTTCATCTGTGAGAACAGCGGAATGAACAGTGGTCTTAAACTGACCAAACTTTTCGTGCCAATTTAACGGGTTGCCGTCAAACTGGGCTAACTTCAACTCAGGAAGATGTTATTTGCGGCTATGCATTAATAATTCCGCCAATTCACGAGCGGAGAGAGGTCGATCCGATGAACAACCTTGGTTCGGATAAGCGCAAGACGGTGCGTAATCTTCGCTGACTGGCTGATAACCAGTATTAGTTTAATTGACAAAATGCGACGCAAGTTGGGGATGAACTGACGGAGTATTAAAATACAAAGTCCAACCACTAGTATACCGGGCGGCGGTGGTACACGGTGGGACAACAGTTGTCACATTAGAAAAAATGTTTCCAGCATTACAACACTGAACAGGCGTCTCTTTTGGAGTTGTAGTGGCCAATCGCCATAAGTTTGTATCACTTATAAAGTAATCGATGATATTGGATGACACACTATGCGGTACAAAGGGAACTTAATGTTGAGTCGGGACTGGCGCCGCATGGCAATGAGGTGCCGAAAGGAAAACCGGCGATGGATTTACTCCAGAAGATGAGAAGTCACCACCAGCAAATGGAGGTGACAACGAAAGAAAACCAGTAATGGGTTGTACCGGTAACACTGGGACAGGTAATAATTCCGGTTGCCCGTTGGCAAAATACCATTAATTATGTTTGAACTCATGGTCTGTAAAGAATCAGCAGACGGTGGTGGTAACACTTGTGCACTAGAATGCATATTATTAACTGGGACTAAAACAGATGGAGCAGAAGCTTGCAATGGCAAAATGCTTGCACTGCCAAATTTAGGCATAAACCGATGTCCATGACTATGGGTTCCAGGGTCACTCAATGCTGTGTGCCCATGGTTGTGACTATAACTTACGTTTATTGCTTGAGCGAGGTTGGCGGAAGTCGTCGGCTCTGACGAAAGTGGTACAGGAGTGAAGGCCAGCACACCTAGTGCACTAGCACCGTCAGGGAGTGCCTGTGAACTAACAGAGTCTACCCAATCATTAGTCCGATCGGTTGCTACTTTTGAAATAGGTTGACTTACTCCTGTCGAGTTACTTTCCGCTACCTTCTCGCTAACCTCAGATGAATTATCCTCAAGTTCAAACGCTTTCATTTCCATTTCAATTAATTGCTTTTTTTTATTTTTAGCCAATTGCACAAGTTCCAGCTGACTTTGTTCAATTTTAAGACAGTTTTCTTGCTCTTCAAGTCTTATAGATACTTGATACTGCCTTTCCAGCTCCTCGTGGCGTCGATTTACCAAAGCTAACTCCTGCCGTTTCTCACTTGATGACATAATGTGAACAGTCGAGTCATGACGAGTGGAAACAGATTTATCAGACTTAAGTGACTCACTTTTTTTTACTTTCCTTAGACTTATTAGAGACCCTCGAGCTGTTTTCAGATGGTCGTGCTACTGAATCTTTTGTTTTGTGCGAGCGTGAGGATGTCTCAGACTTAGTTTGTTGTAAAGATCCCTTGCTCCCTGTAATGCCAGCTGCAGAAAAGGACGATGGTTCAAGGCTCATCTTGTAACTCTGAGCTTCATACATTACTTTATCGTTCATTTCGGTTACTTTCTTAAGCCAAAGATCTTGCTGAGCAAAGTTTTTTTCAGGGTTTTTCCGTTTTTCCCGATTCGGTCGATGGGGTAGTACCCACGCGGACTATCGGGCTCAATCACTCACACGAGATCGCCTGTCTTAAGATTGGAGTCAGAATGAGTGTGCCACTTGACACGCTTATTCATCGAGAGGAATTTTCTCGAAGCCAACGAGACCAAATCGTGTTAGCATATGACTGCGCTTGCACGTACCTTTTCTTGTGGTCAAAGTGCTCCCCAGGTAAAAGCGAAGGAAAGCTTGTGGCATGTTGTGCCAGCAAAAAGTGTTAAAAATCAAAACCATACAATACAAAACAAGGTAAGTCGCCAAAAAAATTTGTCTGTTTGGTAGCTGTCATTTAAACTCTGTTTTTTTTTGTGGTAAAAAGAATAGCCAAAGTTTTGTTGTTTAATTCCAAAAAAGAACTGATCCTAAAGTATCATTATATAACAAAATACTTATTAACCTAAGTTCATACAATTGTTTCTATGAAATCTGATATTCTATGATGAGCCTTTTGTCCGCGCGAAGTGATTGTTCTGACTTTTGTAACGAAAGTAACGGAATATTTTTGCTCGAAGTGGGTTTTTTGTTCTTCAGACAAATTTCGACTTTTTACCAAGCCAATTTTGACGGAGTTTTTTCATATCAATCAAAACGTATTTTGTCTTGAGCCTAAATTTGAAAAGATATTTCACCTGTGATTTTTTTTTGTAAAATTATGGAGGTTTAAATATTGCCATTTTCGCCAATTTGTGACAATTAACGTGCAATAAATTTCGCACTATTAACGCGTAAGCTGAGATTTACTCCGTCTTAGAAATTGTTCCAAATTTGTTCAAGAAAACTTATATGCCACAATTGATACGTTAATAGGAGCAAAATTTGCCACTTTCTACTTATTATGACGTGTGGGGTGATGTTTTTACTAAAAACCTCATTTTTTTTAAATTTTAGTTTTATTTTTTTACATTTAAATTTTTGATGTTTTTAATGCTCCATAAAGCTTAAAAAGCAGTCGGATCATTCAAGAATTCGCCGTGATACGAGCAGTGTTGTTACTGATTCAAAACTGAAATATCTGAAAACTTCAATGATGATTTAGCAGTGAAATAGCGATGAATTTTACTTCTACGTCGTAATAGCAAATGTTAATGTGCACACGATTAATGCTAATAGTAAGGGCCGTCAGTATATCATCTTTCAGTCGTGTGGCGAGCAGAGCAGTTTGAAACTCTAGCTTCGGTATAGATAGTGCTTTCAAAGGCGCAACGCGAGCTTTACCAAATGTGAAGGATATTTTGTGTTTTGTGCGAACTCAAGAGTCGCGGACTCAAAAATTGAATCGCACAGAAAACTTCCTGCGAGCTGTCACCGAACATAAGGAGCTCAATTTGATCCACCGGCTCTGTGAAGTAATAACGGGGAATAGTCAATTGCCCTAAGAGAGGGAGACCGGAGTGCCACTCGAGAAATTTATCGCTTACGTCTTCCGGCAATTTGTCGTCCCAACTTTGGCCACTGATTTTTCAAATAACTTTAAGCAAAAGACGGGCCGTAACTGTGCATGGAGCTACTAACTCAATAGGGTCAAACACAGAGAAGACGAAAATCAAGATGGTTCGTTGAGTTATTGCCTTGTCGAGAGGACGATCAACGTCTCTGCTAACAACCAATGTGTCTTTCACATGGTCCCACTTAAGAACTAAGACGTTCGATGATTGTTCGGCGCCGTTACATATTTCCTTGATGGGCGAAGACGAGGTTTTGCAATCCTCGGGGTTCACTGCTGCAGTAATTTCATCAGCATTACTGACAAATTTAGTGAAATTAAATCCTCTCAACTTAAGTAACGAAAACAGATCACGACTAACTTTAATTACATGGGTGACGTTCTCGAACGAATCCAAGTAATCGTCCATGTAAAATGTTTCGTTTACGACTGATGCTGCCTCAGGGTGTGTGGACATATTATCTGTTGCTGTGTTTTTTGCAACGCGAAAATAGCACACGTAGGCGAATCCCGTGCGCCGAATATATGGCGCGTGTGTACTGGTGAACTACCACATCGGGAGTGGTATCCTCCCACCACAAAAAACGGAGGAAAATTTGATCGCGGGCGAGGACTCCTACCTGAATGAACATACCCTCTATATTCGCGGAGACGGCGTACTTGTGTTGACGGAACCGCAAAAGTACAAAAATTAAATTTTCGAGTAGATCCAGACCCACCAATGAGGACTTATTTAAGGATGCGCCGTGAAATTTAGAAGCCCCATTAAGGACTCGGCTCACCTTACCCGGCTTATTCGGATTTACAACGGGATGGTGCAGAAGATGGTGCATACGTGGATCATGCGGTTCGACGGCAACGACATAGCCTTTCCTAATGTCCTCTCTAATTGTGTCTGCGTATCTTTCGTGCAGTTCAGAGTCTTTACTTAACCTTCTCTCCGATGTTTAAAATTGCGCGAGTGACGAGTAATAATTGTTTGGTAGACTGACATTTTTATCAATTCAAAGCATAGGCACAATGTATCTTTCGCCATTGTGAACGTTTTCAAAATTTAGGATGAAAAAAGCATGTTTATCCGCGGCGGAACGGGCATCGACTTGTTTGAAAGCTCCATAATATTCCAACTCGTACCAGGATTTTATCTGGTCGGTCAGAGAAGAATCATCAACAACACACTTGAAACACGAAGAAGTAGAAACAACGGACGGCGGCAACGGACCACCTATGACCCAATCTATCGGTAGGCAAACGGAACATGATGAATTTTTATCATCTCCCAAGATGAACTCAATGGGTCTAACGGCGTGGTAGTAGTATTGTCCTATAATAACTTCAACATCCTCATGAGTGTATTGAGTGGGCTTAATAGGTGCTAATTGTGGATTTTTTATTCTACAAATCAGCAATATTGATTGACTCGGAATCAATCCGAATATTGTCGTAAAATTATTCTGTTCTGTTAAAATTTTGTTCGCTGAGTAGCATCCTTTTCCTTGAAAATAGCACAGTTCCACAATTCATGACTACCCTTACACAAAACGCACGGCGGAAACTTAAACTTATCCTGTGCTATACTAGTTACGTTGCTATTGGCTGCAAATACTTTGGTTGTTTTTGGCTTAACCGGTTCCGCGTTTTTTGCCTTAGTGTTAATTGCACGTAATCTCTCACGCCCTCAGCCTTTTCTTTCAACCAGTTATTAAAATCTAAGAGTGTTGGGTACTGCCAATTATGCCTAGCAGTATGCATGGACCAATCTTTCTTGAGGTTAGGCGAAACTTTATTACAGCTCGGTTTAAAAGCTTAACACTCTTTAGATCATCGGTGAATGACAATGATTTGAAAACTGCTACGATGCCAGATATGGCAGAGGAGAAACCAATGGCCTTTTCCGAAATGTGCATCTTAAGTGAAGGAAAAGTATTCAGCTTATCAATATGCGCACCAACAATAGCGTGTGGTTGCCCAAACTTCCGTTGCAAGGTGGCCAGTGCATCCTTGTACATAACACGACTATAACTAAATTCCGCAATTGCGATTTTTGCTTTGCCTGTGACGAGTGTTTTTGTCAGTTTTGTATCATCTGTGAGAACAGCGGAATGAACAGTGGACTTAAACTGACCAAACTTTTCGTGCCAATTTAACGGGTTGCCGTCAAACTGGGCTAACTTCAACTCAGGAAGAAGTTATTTGCGGCTATGCACTAACAATTCCGCCAATTCACGAGCGGAGAGAGGTCGATCCGATGAATAACCTTGGTTCGGATAAGCGGAAGACGGTGCGTAATCTTCGTTGACTGGCTGATAACCAGTATTAGTTTAATTGACAAAATGCGGAGCATGTTGGGGATGAACTGGCGGAGTATTAAAATACACAGTCCCACCACTAGTATACAGGGCGGCGGTGGTACACGGTGGGACAACAGTTGTCACATTAGAAAAAATGTTTCCAGCATTACAACACTGAACATGCGTGACTTTTGGAGTTGTAGTGGCCAATCGCCATAAGTTTGTATCACTTATAAAGTAATCAATGATATTGGATGACACACTACGCGGTACAAAGGGAACTTAATGTTGAGTCCGGACTGGCGCCGCATGGCAATGAGGTGCCGAAAGGAAAACCGGCGGTGGATTTACTCCAGAATACGAGAAGTCACCACCAGCAAATGCAGGTGACAACGAAACAAAACCAGTAATGGGTTGTACCGGTAACACTGGGACAGGTAATGATTCCGGTTGCCCGTTGGCAAAATACCATTAATTATGTTTGAACTCATGGTCTGTAAAGAATCAGCAGACGGTGGTGGTAACACTTGTGCACTAGAATGCATATTAATAACTGGGACTAAAACAGATGGAGCAGAAGCTTGCAATGGCAAAATGCTTGCACTGCCAAATTTAGGCATAACCGATGTCCATGACTATGGGTTCCAGGGTCACTCAATGCTGTGTGCCCATGGTTGTGACTATAACTTACGTTTATTGCATGAGCGAGGTTGGCGGAAGTCGTCGGCTCTGACGAAAGTGAAGGCCAGCAAACCTAGCGCACTAGCACCGTCAGGAGGTGCCTGTGAACTAACATAGTCTACCCAATCATTAGTCCGATCAGTTGCTATTTTTGAAATAGGTTGACTTAATCCTGTCGAGTTACTTTCCGCTACCTTCTCGCTAACCTCAGATGAATTATCCTCAAGTTCAAACGCTTTCATTTCCGTTTCAATTAGTTGCTTTTTTTTTCAGCCAATTGCTCAGGTTCCAGCTGACTTTGTTCAATCTTAAGACGGTTCTCTTGCTCTTCATGTCTTATAGATTATTGATACTGCCTTTCCAGCTCCTCGTGGCGTCGATTTACCAAAGATAACTCCTGCCGTTTCTCACATGATGACATAGTGTGAACAGTCGAGTCATGACAAGTGGAAGCAGATTTATCAGACGTAAGTGACTCACGTTTTTTACTTTCTTTAGCCTTATTAGAGACCTTAGACCTGTTTTCAGATGATTGTGCTACTGAATCTCTTGTTTTGTGCGAGCGTGAGGATGTCTCAGACTTAGTTTGTTGTAAATATCCCTTGCTCCCTGTAACGCCGGCTGCAAAAAATGACGATGGTTCAAGGCTCATCTTGTAACTCTGAGCTTCATACATTTTTTTTTCGGTCATTTCGGTTACTTTCTTAAGCCAAAGATCTTGCTGAGCAAAATTTTTTTTTCAGGGTTTTCCGTTTTTCCCCCTAACCTAAATACGTGCTCATTCACGTTAACAGCTTTTTCCGACGCAATTTTCCATTTGAAAACAGCATTATCAATTTTTGCGGTGCGACTATTGTTCTCAATGTACTCAAGTAATAATGAGTGACCTTTGAGCAGCTCATTTTCTAGATTTGGACGGGTTTCAAATAACTTGCGTATCTAATTTTGGAATTTTTTGTCCATGTTTTTCCTAAAATGACAATGTTTTCGGATGCTCATCAAAGAAAAACCAATTAATAAAATGAAATACTGTTTTGATACGTAATTAAAATGGCATTAATATACCAACATTAGTTTACAAGATGGCGGAACTTGGCGTCTCAAAGATTCTGCCTGAAGTCTGTTTTTTATAGCTTTTTAGGCTTTTGAGTGGTAAGCGGTTCCGCTTCTTACGCGTCTTAAGGATTTTAAGATTAGCGCTATAACGTCTTAGAAGGAGGAGAGTCTTTAACTAAAGGGAAGGAGGCTGGTGAAGCTTTTTGTACTTCTCAATTATTACCTGTTCCTTAGCCTTACGCTTAGATATAAAGTCTTTGACGACGTTCAGAACGAGAATGCCTGTTGATACTAAACTTTTCACTATATCCTCGGTTCCGTTCCGTCTACAGTATACGATCGCACAAATGTTTGTCCTATACCCTAATAACAAACTGATAAGTTGCTCACTACTCAGCTTGCGGTTATTGTTATTGCGGTGCCTACTTATTGAGTTTTTAATGGCGTCATGCCAAATTACCAGGTCGTGACGGTGAGACAAGTAGTGATGAAGGTAGTACAGTATTGTTTTCTGAGGGTCCCTAGCGTTAAAGTTCAAACTGAAACCTGGCTTTGTAAAGCAAGTATGTTGGATGCCCTTCTGGGATGCTGAGAATGAAAGAATTCACCTTAACTCACTTAATATCACCGTACCTGATCATTTAACATTACTGTCACGCAACGAAATCAATAATTGGACAGGCAGAAACGGATTTGATTAACTTGAAGCGAACTGGCTTTCATTTTCACCAAAGGTGGGAGGTGGATCAGGCAAATTGGTTAAGTTCCAACAACACACGCGGAAGAAACCTGAGGATGAAAAAACTCTTTTTTTTTGCCTAATATTTTGCCATCAGACCACTGAATATAAGGCTGGTGTCATAGTACAGCACAGATTCGCAGAATTCTGGGGACTTTTTGAGGATTTTTGACAATTTTTTTAAATTTTTTTCTACATAATTTTTCGGAAAGTTTTGAACAAGGGGTTCGAGTCATAAACCATCCAAAAAAACTAGTCCAGTACGTCTTAGTTAGTTTCAGATTAAAAATGTCAAGTAAATTGTCTAATTACCGATTGCAAGGTTTTTCAGCTCAAAAAAACTGTCCAAAAAGTTTGAGTATTGAGAAAAATAACAGGGTGCTAGCTTGCGGAAAATTTTTCAACATCTATTACATCGTATTTAAATTTATTGCACAAAATGAAAGTTTTAAAAACTAGCCGAGTCTTACAGTTTGTGTAGAATTAGGAGATTGGCTGCACCGGTTGAGGGTTGTCAAACCATCGATCTGCAACTCAGCAATCTGCAACACAGGATCTGCAACTGGAACTCAGCGATCTGAAACAATGGATCTGTCACTCAACAATCTGCAACACAGGATCTGGCACTCAGCAATCTGCAACACACGATCTGCCACTCAGCAACCTGCAACATAGGATCTGCCACTCAGCAGTCTGCAACACAGGATCTGCAACACAGGATCTCCAACACAAGATCTGCCACTCAGCAACCTGCAACACTTTGCAATTTTTTTGTTACAACCTTCGACACAGCAAAGTCGTCTCCACTGCTTCCCGTTAAATTTCTTCCTGAATCCGTGGCTGTTAATTTGAATCGTTCCCTTCGGCTGATCGAACTGAGATGCCGAATAACTGCTGCTTTGATTTCTACTCTGATCGGCCGAATTAGGCTGAAAGTGAGCACAAAGTGAGCTCTCCGATCTCCCACCAGGAGTGGAAGAAACTGACCTTGAAAGAATAGGGACAGACTCTTCTCCGAACTTGGAAATTTCTAATTCTTCAACTTCTGCGTCAGCAGTGAAAAATTTCTAATTCTTCAATTTCTGCGTTTATCAATTTTACGGGAGACGGAACACTAGATACTAATTTTTGTTCGATGTTGCTTTTGCTGCAGGTCCCTTGTGGGGCGCCAAAAAGTGCGCTCAGTCCCCGTAAGATGAGTTTTAAGTCAAAAAGAATCAAAAATAAACTCGTATTAACGGCGATATAAATTTATCGGCAATTTTGATAACTTTCATCCAAAAGCATAAGCTGATATAACACCAAAATTCAGCTTCAATAAACAAATTGGCGCAAGCTAGCCAACGGAAACGGTCGGTAATGTCCCTGAGACAAATTGCTCTATTTGACAGTCAGCTTTAATCAAGGCTGAACCAAATTAGAGCGAAAAACAGTTAAAATAGGATACATGGCCAGGTGGGGGAATCGAACCTACGCCAGGTCAACTATTATTAGGTCGTTTCGTATAAAATTTAATCATTCCTTTCTGTCACGGGAAGCATTGGCAACAGACAGACTCCAACTGTCGACCCTCGCGTTTTTGGCACGCTGCTCTAACCGATTGAGGTATGCAGCCTTGTTTTATATGCATTTATACTCTGTTTTATATTTGCGTTGCACATAATGGTTTTCTGACAGAACACAAAGATTTCGTTTCTGAATATTATTCTCTGGAAAAAATCAAAACAATACAATACAATACAAGGCAAGTAGCCAACAAAAATTGTCTGTTTGTTAGCTGTCATTTAAACTCTGTTTTTTTTTGTGTGTTACCAAATAATTGATTTTTTTTTAACAAAAAAAGCAAAAGCTCCAAACACAACTATGTTTTTTTTGCATGTCAAAATATAGCAAAAATGCTCAAGGTACAGTTTCATAGTGTGAAATAATTCTTAATCATAAAATTTCATAGTATAAAAAAACTAACTATGCTACTTTCATATATTTTTGTGGTAAAAAGAATAGCCAAAATTTTGTTGTTTAATTCCAAAAAAGAACTGATCCTAAAGTATCGTTGTATAAAAAAATATTTATTAACCTAAGTTCAGACAATTGTTTCTATGAAATCTGATTTTCTATGATGAGCATTTTGTCCGCGCGAAGTGATTGTTCTGCTTTTTGTAACGAAAGTAACGGAATATTTGTGCTCGGGGTGGTTTTTTTTGTTCTTCAGACAATTTTCAACTTTTTACCTAGCCAATTTTGACGGAATTTTTTTTATATCGTTCAAAACGTATTTTGTCTTGAGCCTAAATTTGAAAAGATATTTCACCTGTGATCATTTTTCGTAAAGTTATGAGGGTTTAAAGATTGCCATTTTGGCCATTTTGGCCAATTTGTGACAATTAACGCGCGATATATTTCGCAGTATTAACGCGTAAGCTGAGATTTAATCCGTCTTAGAAATCGTTCCAAATTTGTTCAAGAAAAATTATATACCACAATTGATACGTTAATAGGAGCAAAACTTACCAATTTCTACTTATTATGACGTATGGGGTGATGTTTTTACTAAAAACCTCATTTTTTTAAATCTTAGTTTTATTTTATTACATTTAAATTTTTGATGTTTATACTGTTCCATAAATCTTAAAAGGCAGTCGGATCATTCCAGACTTCGCCCTGATACGAGCAGTGTTGTTACTGATTCAAAACTGAAATAACTGAAAACTTCACTGATGATTTAGCAGTGAAATAGCGATGAGTTTTAATTCTACGTCGTAATAGCAAATGTTAATGTAGACATGATTAATGCTGATAGTAAGGGCGGTCAGTATATCATCTTTCAGTCGTGTGGCGAGCAGAGCAGTTTGAAGCTCTAGCTTCGGTATAGATAGTGCTTTCAAGGGCGCAACCAAAGATGAAGGATATTTGTGTTTTGTGCGAACTCAAGAGTCGCGCACGCAAAAATTGAATTGCACAGAAAACGTCCTGCGAGCTGTAACCGAACATGTGGAGCTCAATTTGATCCACAGGCTCTGTGAAGTACCAACGGGGAATAGTCAATTGCCATTTCTCTCAATCCAAAGCATAGGCACAATGTATATTTCGCCATTGTGAACGTTTTCAGAATTTAGGATGAATAAAGCATGTTTATCCGCGGTGGAACGGGCATCGACTTGTTTGAAAGCACCATAAGATTCCAATTCCTACCAGGATTTTATTTGGTCGGTCAGAGAAGAATCTTGAACAACACACTTGAAACACGAAGAAGTAGAAGCAACGGACGGCGACAACGGACCACTTATGACCCAATCTATCGGTAGGCAAACGGAACACGATGAGCTTTTATCATCTCCCAAGACGAACTCAATGGGTCTAACGGCGTGGTAGTAGTCTTGTCCTATAATAACTTCAACATCCTCATGGGTGTATTGAGTGGGCTTAATAGGTGCTAGTTGTGGATTGTTTATTCTGCAAATCAGCAATATTGATTGACTCGGAACCAATCCGAACATTCTCTTAATATTATTCTGTTCTGCTAAAATTTGGTTCGCTGAGTAGCATCCTTTTCCTTGAAAACAGCCCAGTTCCACAATGTATGCATGGACCAAGCTCTCTTGAGGTTAGGCAGAAGTTTATTACAGCTTGGTTTAACAGTTTAACACTCTTTAGATCATCGGTGAATGACAATGATTTGAAAATTGCTACGAGGCCAGATATGGCAGAGGAGAAACTAATGACATTTTCCAAAATGTGCATCTAAAGTGAAGCAAAGTATTCAGCTTATCAAAATGCGCACCAACAATAGCGTGTGGTTGCCCAAACTTCCGTTGCAAGGTGGCCAGTGCATTCTTGTACATATCACCACTATAACTAAATTCCGCAATTGCGGTTTTTGCTTTGCCTGCGACGAGTGTTTTTGTCAATTTTGTATCATCTGTGAGAACAGCGGAATCAACAGTGGACTTAAACTGACCAAACTATTCTTGTCAATTTAACGGGTTGCCGTCAAACTGGGCTAATTTCCACTCAGGAAGATGTTATTTGAGGCTATGCATTAATAATTCCGCCAATTCACGAGCGGAGAGAGGTCAATCCGATGAACAACCTTGGTTCGGATAAGCGGAAGACGGTGCGTAATCTTCGCTGACTGGCTGATAACCAGTATTAGTTTAATTGACAAAATGCGACGCAAGTTGGGGATAAACTGGCGGAGTATTAAAATACACAGTCCCACCACTAGTATACAGGGCGGCGGTGGTACACGGTGGGACAACAGTTGTCACATTAGAAAAAACGTTTCCAGCATTACCACACTGAACAGGCGTGACTTTTGGAGTTGTAGTGGCCAATCGCCATAAGTTTGTATCACTTATAAAGTAATCGATGATATTGGATGACACACTATGCGGTACAAAGGGAACTTAATGTTGAGTCTGGACTGGCGCCGCATGGCAATGAGGTGCCGAAAGGAAAACCGGCGGTGGATTTAATCTAGAAGATGAGAAGTCACCACCAGCAAATGCAGGTGACAACGAAACAAAACCAATAATGGGTTGTGCCGGCAACACTGGGATAGGTAAATATTCCGGTTGCCCGTTGGCAAAATACCATTAATTATGTTTGAACTCATGGTCTGTAAAGAAATAGCAGACGGTGGTGGTAACACTTGTGCACTAGAATGCATATTGTTAACTGGGAATGAAACAGATGGAGCAGAAGCTTGCAATGGCAAAATGCTTGCACTGCCAAATTTAGGCATAACCCGATGTCCATGACTATGGGTTCCAGGGTCACTCAATGCTGTGTGCCCATTGTTGTGACTATAACTTGTGTTTATTGAGTGAGCGAGGTTGGCGGAAGTCGTCGGTTCTGACGAAAGTGGTACAGGAGTGAAGGCCAGCAAACCTAGCGCACTAGCACCGTCAGGAGATGCCTGTGAACTAACAGAGTCTACCCAATCATTAGTCCGATCGGTTGCTACTTTTGAAATAGGTAGACTTAATCCTGTCTGCAGAAAATGACTATGGTTCAAGGCTCATCTTGTAACTCTGAGCTTCATACATTTTTTTATCGTTCATTTCGGTTACTTCCTTAAGCCAAGGATCTTGCTGAGCAAAATTTTTTTTCAAGATTTTCCGTTTTTCCACCTAACCTAATTAAGTGCTCATTCACGTTAACAGCATTTTTCAACACAATTTTCCATTTGTAAACAGCATTATCAATTTTTGCGGTGCGACTATTGTTCTCAATGAACTCAAGTAATAACGAGTGACCTTTAAGCAGCTCATTTTCTAGATTTGGACGGGTTTCAAATAACTTGCGTATTTTATTTTGGAATTTTTTGTCCATGATTTTCCTAAAATGACAATGTTTTACGGATGCTCATCAAAGAAAAACCATTAAAAAAAAGAAATACTGTTTTGGTACGTAACTAAATTTGCTTCAATATATCAACATTAGTTTACAAGATGGGGGAACTTGGCGTCTCAAAGATTCTGTTCGAAGTCTATATTTTTTAAAAGCTTTTTGAGCTTTTGAGTGGTAAGCGGTTCCGCTTCTTACGGGTCTTAAGTATGTTAAGATTAGCGCTATAACGTCTTAGAAGGAGGAGAGTCTATATTAACTCAAGGGGAGGAGGCTGGTGAAGCTCTTTGTACTTCTCAATTAGTACCTGTTCCTTAGCCTTACGCTTAGAGATAAAGTCTTTGACGACGTTCAGAACGAGAATGCCTGTTGATACTAAGTTTTCCACTATATCCTCGGTTCCGTTTCGTCTACAGTATACGATCGCACAAATGTTTGTCCTATACCTTAATAACAAACTGACAAGTTGCTCACTACTCAGCTTGCGGTTTTTGCTGCTGCGGTGCCTACTTATTGAGTTTTTATTGGCGTCGTGCCAAATTACCAGGTCGTTACGGTGAGACAAGTAGTGATGAAGGTAGTACTGTATTGTTATCTGAGAGTCCCTAGCGTTAAAGTTCAAACTTAAACCTGGCTTTGTAAAGCAAGTATGTTGGATGCCCTTCTGTGATGCTGAGAATGAAAGAATTCACCTTAACTCACTTAATATCACCGTACCTGATCATTTAACATTACTGTCACGCAACGAAATCAATAATTGGACGGGCAGAAACAGATTTGATTAACTTGAAGCGAAATGGTTTTCATTTTCACCAAAGGTTCTTTGTTACAACCTTCGACACAGCAAAGTCGTCTCCACTGCTTCCCGTTAAATTTCTTCCTGATTCCGTGGCTGTTAATTTGAATCGTTCCCTTCGGCTGATCGAACTGAGTTGCCGAATAACTGCTGATTTGATTTCTATTCTGATCGGCCGAATTAGGCTGAAATTGAGCACAAAGAGAGCTCTCCGATCTCCCACCAGGAGTGGAAGGAACTGACCTTGAAAGAATAGGGACAGACTCTTCTCCGAACTTGGAAATTTCTACTTCTTCAATTTCTGCGTCAGCGGTGAAAACTGAATCCTCGTTTATCAATTTTACGGGAGACGGAACACTAAATACTAATTTTCGCTCGATGTTGCTTTTGCTGCAGGTCCCTTGTGGGGTGCCAAAGTGTGCGCTCAATCTCCGTAAGATGAATTTTAAATCAAAAAGAATCAAAAATAAACTCGTTTTACCGGCGACATGAATTTATCGGCATTTTTGATAATTTTCATCCAAAAAGATAAGCTCATATAACACAAAGATTCAGCTTCAATAAACAAATTGGCGCAAGCTAGCCAACAGAAACGGTCGGTAATGTCCCTGAGACAAATTGCTCTATTTGACAGTCAGCTTTAATCAAGGCTGAACCAAATTAAAGCGAAAAACAGTTAAAATAGGATACATGGCCAGGTGGGGGAATCGAACCTACGCCAGGTCAAGTATTATTAGGTCGTTTCGTATAAAATTTAATCATTCCTTTCTG
This sequence comes from Symsagittifera roscoffensis, assembly GCF_963678635.1. Taxonomy (NCBI): domain Eukaryota; kingdom Metazoa; phylum Xenacoelomorpha; order Acoela; family Convolutidae; genus Symsagittifera; species Symsagittifera roscoffensis. Next base: position 13,698,220 of record NC_087065.1, on the reverse strand, counting down.
TCACGGTAAGCATTGGCAACAGACAGACTCCACTTGTCGACCCTCGCGTTATTAGCACGCTGCTCTAACCGATTGAGCTATGCAGCCTTGTTTTTTTATATGCATTTTTACTCTGTTTTATATTTGCGTTGCAATTAATGGTTTTCTGACAGAATTCAAAGATTTCGTTTCTGAATAAAATTCTCTGGAAAAAATCAAAACAATACAATACAATACAAGGCAAGTCGCCAAAAAAATGTCTGTTTGTTAGCTGTCATTTAAACTCTGTTTTTTTTGTGTGTTACCAAATACTTGATTTTTTTAACAAAAAAAAGCAAAAGCTCCTAACACAACTAATTTTTTTTGCATGTCAAACTATAGCTAAAATGCTCAAGGTACAGTTTCATAGTGTGGAATAATTCTTAATCATAAAATTGTTAATTATAAAAAAACTAATTGTGCTACTTTCATATACTTTTGTGGTAAAAAGAATAGCCAAAATTTTGTTGTTTAATTCCAAAAAAGAACTGATCCTAAAGTATCATTGTATAACAAAATACTTATTAACCTCAGTTCATACAATTGTTTCTATGAAATCTGATATTTTACGATGAGCCTTTTATCCGCGCGAAGTGATTGTTCTGACTTTCGTAACAAAGGTAACGGAATATTTGTGCCCGGGGTGGGTTTTTTGTTCTTCAGACAAATTTCGTTTTTTTACCTAGCCAATTTTGACGGAATTTTTGTATATCATTCAAAACGTGTTTTGTCCTGAGCCTAAATTTAAAAAGAGATTTCACCTGTTATTATTTTTCGTAAAATTATGGAGGTTTAAAGATTGCCAATTTGGCCAATTTGTGACAATTAACGCGCGATATATTTCGCACTATCAACGCGTAAGCTGAGATTTAATCCGTCTTAGAAATAGTTCCAAATTGGTTCAAGAAAACTTATATGCCACAATTGATACGTTAATAGGAGCAAAATTTACCACTTTCTACTTATTATGATGTGTGGGGTGATGTTTTTACTAAAAACCTCATTTTTTTTATTTTAGTTTTATTTTATTACATTTAAATTTTTGATGATTTTACTGCTCCATAAACCTTAAAAGGCAGTCGGATCATTCAAGACTTCGCCCTGATACAAGCAGTGTTGTTACTGATTCAAAACTGAAATATCTGAAAACTTCACTGATGATGTAGTAGTGAAATAGCGATGAATTTTAATTCTACGTCGTAATAGCAAACGTTAGAGCTGAAAATGCACTAAATTAGCGATGATGTAGCAATGAATTGTGAATGGTTGTATGAATGCAAGCATATATATAGGGATGAATGTATGAGAGATGCATGGAGTATATGAGATGAAAATGAAAAATGCTGGCAGCTCAATTTTTGTTAAAAATAGTCTTTTGTAACAATTTTTTAATATACATTTGATAAAACCATCAAAAAATCCAGGAAAAAATACACATACAATCTAAGACTCCTAAAACAAAAAGACTGCTCGTATCAGGGCGAAGCCCTGAATGTTCCGACTGCCTTTTAGTGTTTTATGGTAATAACATTGAAAAACTTATTGTAAGAATTAAAATGACATTTTTTTTTCTAAAATTTGAAATTTTTGATGAAAATAAGTTAATAAACTGTGAAGCTTAAACAGAAACAAAACATAAAAAATAATTAAAAAAACCGCAATTTAATATAAATTTGCCACAATATCAGATGGTATTTGACAAAACGGAGATATTTGAATAAAAATGGCCAAAGAGCACACGAAAACAACATCAAAAGAAAACAACACGAGAGAATTTAGAAAGATTTATAAGGCTGAAAAGAATATAACGCACAAGAAAAACTCGAAAAAACAAACGTTTGAAAAAACTGATGCAAAACTACTTGCGATGAAGGCGAGATACAATCTTAGAAACAATGAAGGGCATATTAGAGAAATTTTGAGCATGGGTTTAGATTATGGGTTCAGATTAGATAGGTGTGTGTGTGTGTGTGTGTGTGTGTGTGTGCGTGTGTTAGTGTTCTGCTTTGAATCTCAAGCGTAGATTCTAACCGTCAGATTCACGTCAAAACCGCAAGATGAACTTGGACTTTGCTTGGAGCTCATTTTGTAAAATTTCTTCTTTTGTAAAATTTTTTTTGTATTTAATCCACAAATTTCTATCAGATCTGAAAATATATAATTCTAGTTATTTCTATAAACTAAAAGAATCTGCTAAATAAAAACTCAACTTACTCAATCATGATGCTACAGAGTAACGTAGTCACGAAGCAAAGCGCAGGACACTAATTTTTTTCCCGATTT